>NC_081379.1:42708539-42713539 GCF_030684315.1 Stegostoma tigrinum
TTTCCACACACACAGTCTCTTTTCCCCCAACTCCACACACACACATACTCTCTCTCTCCCCCGACACCTCCACACACACACTCGCCCACCTCCACACACACACACACACACACACACACTCTCTCTCCCCCACCTACACGCACACACACACACACTCTCTCTCTCCCCCACCTCCACACACACATACTCTCTCTCTCCCCACCTCCACACACACACACACACTCTCTCTCCCCACCTCCACACACACACACACTCTCTCTCTCCCCCACCTCCACACACACACACTCTCTCTCTCCCCCACCTCCACACACACACACTCTCTCTCCCCCACCTCCACGCACACACACACACTCTCTCTCTCTCTCCCCCAGCTCCACACACACACTCTCTCTCTCCCCCACCTCCACACACACACACTCTCTCTCTCCCCCACCTCCACACACACACACTCTCTCTCTCCCCCACCTCCACACACACACACTCTCTCTCCCCCACCTCCACGCACACACACTCTCTCTCTCTCTCCCCCACCTCCCACACACACACACACACACTCTCTCTCTCCCCCACCTCCACGCACACACACACACTCTCTCTCTCTCTCCCCCAGCTCCACACACACACTCTCTCTCTCCCCCACCTCCACACACACACACTCTCTCTCTCCCCCAGCTCCACACACACACACTCTCTCTCTCTCCCACCTCCACACACACACACACTCTCTCTCTCCCCCACCTCCACACACACACACACTCTCTCTCTCCCCCACCTCCACACACACACACACACTCTCTCTCTCCCCCACCTCCACACACACACACTCTCTCTCTCTCCCCCACCTCCACACACACACACTCTCTCTCTCCCCCACCTCCACACACACACACTCTCTCTCTCCCCCACCTCCACACACACTCTCTCTCCCCCACCACCACGCGCGCACACACACACACACTCACAAACACACACACACACACTCTCCCTCTCCGCCCCACACACACACAAACACACACACACTCTCCCTCTCCGCCCCACCTCCACACACACACACACACACACTCTCCCTCTCCGCCCCACCTCCACACACACACACACACTCTCCCTCTCCGCCCCACCTCCACACACACACAGTCTCTTTCCCCCAACTCCACACACACACACTCTCTCTCCCCGACCTACCCACACACACACACACACACACACACACACACACACACACACCACTCACTCTCCCCACCTCCACACACACACACTTTCTCCCCCACCTCCACACACACACACTCTCTCCCCCACCTCCACACACACACACTCTCTCCCCCACCTCCACACACACACACTCTCTCCCCCACCTCCACACACACACACTCTCTCTCCCCCACCTCCACACACACACACTCTCTCTCCCCCACCTCCACACAGACACACACACACACACTCTCTCTCCCACCTCCACACACACACACTCTCTCCCCCACCTCCACACACACACACACACACACACACACACACACTCTCTCTCTCCCCCACCTCCACACACACACAGTCTCTCTCTGCCCCACCTCCACACACACACACACTCTCTCTCTCCCCCACCTCCACGCACACACACACACACACACTCTCTCCCCCACCTCCACACACACACATAAACTCTCTCCCCCACCTCCACCACACACACACTCTCTCTCTCCCCCACCTCACACACACACACACACACACACACACACACTCTCTCTCTCTCCCCCACCTCCACACACACACACACTCTCTCTCTCCCCCACCTCCACACACACACACTCTCTCTCCCCCACCTCCACGCACACACACACACTCTCTCTCTCTCCCCCACCTCCACACACACACACTCTCTCTCTCCCCCACCTCCACACACACACACTCTCTCTCTCCCCCACCTCCACACACACACACTCTCTCTCTCCCCCACCTCCACACACACACACTCTCTCTCTCCCCCACCTCCACACACACACACTCTCTCTCTCCCCCACCTCCACACACACACACTCTCTCTCTCCCCCACCTCCACACACACACACTCTCTCTCTCCCCCACCTCCACACACACACACTCTCTCTCTCCCCCACCTCCACACACACACACAGTCTCTCTCTCCCCACCTCACACACACACACTCTCTCTCTCCCCCACCTCCACACACACACACTCTCTCTCCCCACCTCCACGCACACACACACACTCTCTCTCTCTCTCCCCCAGCTCCACACACACACACTCTCTCTCTCCCCACCTCCACACACACACTCTCTCTCTCCCACACCTCCACACACACACACACACACTCTCTCTCCCCACCTCCACACACACACACACACACACTCTCTCCCCCACCTCCACACACACACACTCTCTCCCCCACGTCCAACACACACACACACACCCTCCACTCCCCCCCACCTCCACCACACACACACTCTCTCCCCCACCTCCACACACACACACACCCTCCACTCCCCCCCACCTCCACACACACACACTCTCTCCCCCCACCTCCACACACACACATACTCTCTCTCTCCCCCACCTCACACACACACACTCTCTCTCTCCCCCACACCACACACACACTCTCTCTCACCCCCACCTCCACACACACACACACTCTCTCCCCCACCACACCACAGACACACACTCTCTCTCCCGACCGACACTCACACTCTCCCACCTCCACACACACACACACACACACACACTCTCTCTCCCCCACACCTCCACACACACACTCTCCACACCACACACACACACACACACACACACACACACCTCTCTCACCCACCTAACGCACACACACACACACTCTCTCTCTCCCCCACCTACACGCACACACACCACACACACTCTCTCTCTCCCCCACCTCCACACACACACACACTCTCTCTCTCCCCACCTCACACACACACACACTCTCTCCCCACCTCCACACACACTCTCTCTCCCCACCTCCCACACACACACACTCTCTCCCCACCTCCACACACACACACTCTCTGTCTCCCCCACCACACACACACACACTCTCTCTCCCCACCTCCACACACACACACACTCTCTCTCCCCCACCTCCACACACACACACACACACACTCTCTCTCCCCACCTCACACACACCACACACACACACACACACACTCCACACACACACACACACACACTCTCTCTCTCCCCCCACTCCACACACACACACTCTCTCTCTCCCCCCACACCACACACAGCACACACTCTCACTCACACCACACACACACACTCTCTCTCCCACCTCCACACACACACTCTCTCTCTCCCCCACCTCCACACACACACTCTCTCTCTCCACCACACACACTCTCACACACTCACTCCTCTCCTCCCCACCTCCACACACACACACTCTCTCTCTCCCCCAGCTCCACACACACACACTCTCTCTCTCCCCCACCTCCACACACACACACTCTCTCTCTCTCACCACCTCCACACACACACACACTCTCTCTCTCCCCCCACCTCCACACACACACACTCTCTCTCTCCCCCACCCCTCCACACACACACACTCTTCTCTCCCCCACCACCACACACACTCTCTCTCTCTCCCCACCTCCACACACACACACTCTCTCTCTCCCCACCTCCACACACACTCTCTCTCCCCCACCACCACGCGCGCACACACACACACACACACACTCACAACACACACACTCACACACTCTCCTCTCCGCCCCACACACACACAAACACACACACACTCTCCTCTCCGCCCCACCTCCACACACACACACACACACTCTCCCTCTCCGCCCCACCTCCACACACACACACACACTCTCCCTCTCCGCCCAACTCCTCACACACACACACGTCTCTTTCCCCCAACTCCACACACACACACTCTCTCTCCCCGACCTACCCACACACACACACACACACACACACACACACACTCACTCTCCCCACCTCCACACACACACACTATCTCCCCCACCTCCACACACACACACTCCCCCCCACTCACTCCCCACCTCCACACACACACTCTCCCCACCTCCACACACACACACTCTCTCTCCCCACCTCCACCACACACACACTCTCTCTCCCCACCACCTCCACACAGACACACACACACACACACACTCTCTCTCCCACCTCCACACACACACACTCTCCTTCCCCCACCTCACACACACACACACACACACCACACACACACTCTCACTCTCCCCCACCTCCACACACACACAAGTCTCTCTCTGCCCACCTCCACACACACACACTCTCTCTCTCCCACCTCCACCACACACACACACACACCACACCACACACACCACACACACACACACTCTCTCTCTCCCCCACCTCCACACACACACACACTCTCTCTCCCCCACCTCCACACACACACACTCTCTCTCCCCCACCTCCACACACACACACTCTCTCTCTCTCTCCCCACCTCCACACACACACACTCTCTCTCTCCCCCACCTCCACACACACACACTCTCTCTCTCCCACCCACACACACACTCTCTCTCTCCCACCACACACACACTCTCTCTCTCCCCACCTCCCACACACACTCTCTCCCCCACCTCCACAACACACACACTCTCTCTCTCCCCCACCTCCACCACACACACACTCTCTCTCCCCCCACCTCCACACCACACACTCTCTCTCTCCCCCACCTCCACCCACACACACCGTCTCTCTCTCCCCCCCCCTCCACACACACACACTCTCTCTCTCCCCACCTCCACACACACACACTCTCTCTCCCCCCACCTCCACACACACACTCTCTCTCTCCCCCACCTCCACACACACACACACTCTCTCTCCCCCACCTCCACACACACACACACACACACTCTCTCCCCCACCTCCACACACACACTCTCTCCCCCTCCCACTCCACACACACACACACCTCCACTCCCCCCCCCCCCACCACACACACACACACTCTCTCCCCC
>NC_081379.1:42725483-42727983 GCF_030684315.1 Stegostoma tigrinum
CCCCCACCTCCACACACACACACTCTCTCTCTCCCCACCACCACACACACACACTCTCTCTCTCCCCCACCTCCACACACACACACTCTTCTCACTCTCTCCCCCACCTCCACACACACACACACTCTCTCTCTCCCCCACCTCCACACACACACACACCCTCTCTCCCCCACCTACACGGCACACACACACACACTCTCTCTCCCCCACGTCCAACACAACACACACACCCCCTCCACTCCCCCCCACCTCCACACACACACAGTCTCTTTCCCCCAACTCCACACACACACACACACACACACTCTCTCTCTCCCCCACCTCCACACACACACACTCTCTCTCTCCCCCACGTCCAACACACACACACACACCCTCCACTCCCCCCCGCCTCCACACACACACACACACACACACACACACACACACACTCTCTCTCACTCTCCCCCTCCTCCACGCACACACTCTCTCCCCACCTCCACACACACACACTCTCGCTACCCCACCTCCACACACACACACACTCTCTCTCCCACACCTACACACACACACACTCACTCTCTCTCTCCCCCACCTACACACACACACTCACTCTCTCTCCCCCACCTACACACACACACACTCACTCTCACTCCACCCACCTCCACACACACACACACACACACTCTCACTCCACCCCGACCTCCACACACACACACACACACACTCTCTCTCTCCCCCACGTCCAACACACACACACACCCTCCACTCCCCCCCTTTCCACACACACAGTCTCTTTTCCCCCAACTCCACACACACACATATCTCTCTCTCTCCCCCGACACCTCCACACACACACTCGCCCACCTCCACACACACACACACACACACACACACTCTCTCTCCCCCTCCTACACGCACACACACACACACTCTCTCTCTCCCCCACCTCCACACACACATACTCTCTCTCTCCCCCACCTCCACACACACACACACACTCTCTCTCCCCCACCTCCACACACACACACACTCTCTCTCTCCCCCACCTCCACACACACACACTCTCTCTCTCCCCCACCTCCACACACACACACTCTCTCTCCCCCACCTCCACGCACACACACACACTCTCTCTCTCTCTCCCCCAGCTCCACACACACACTCTCTCTCTCCCCCACCTCCACACACACACACTCTCTCTCTCTCCCCCACCTCCACACACACACACTCTCTCTCTCCCCCACCTCCACACACACACACTCTCTCTCCCCCCACCTCCACGCACACACACTCTCTCTCTCTCTCCCCCACCTCCACACACACACACACACACTCTCACTCTCTCCCCCACCTCCACGCACACACACACACTCTCTCTCTCTCTCCCCCAGCTCCACACACACACTCTCTCTCTCCCCCACCTCCACACACACACACTCTCTCTCTCCCCCAGCTCACACACACACACTCTCTCTCTTCCCACCTCCACACACACACACACTCTCTCTCTCCCCCCACCTCCACACACACACACTCTCTCTCTCCCCCACCTCCACACACACACACACACTCTCTCTCTCCCCCACCTCCACACACACACACTCTCTCTCTCTCCCTCCACCCTCCACACACACACTCTCATCTCTCCCCCACTCTCCCCACTCCACACACACACTCTCTCTCTCTCCCCCACCTCCACACACACTCTCTCTCCCCCACCACCACGCGCGCTACACACACACACACTCACAAACACACACACACACACTCTCCCTCTCCGCCCCACACACACACAAACACACACACACTCTCCCTCTCCGCCCCACCTCCACACACACACACACACACACTCTCCCTCTCCGCCCACCTCCACACACACACACACACTCTCCCTCTCCGCCCCACCTCCACACACACACAGTCTCTTTCCCCCAACTCCACACACAACACACTCTCTCTCCCCGACCTACCCACACACAACACACACACACACACACACACACACACACACTCTCACTCTCCCCCACCTCCACACACACACACTTCTCCCCCACCTCCACACACACACACTCTCTCCCCCACCTCCACACACACACACTCTCTCCCCCACCTCCACACACACACTCTCTCTCCCCCACCTCCACACACACACACTCTCTCTCTCCCCCACCTCCACACACACACACTCTCTCTCCTCCCACCTCCACACAGACACACACACACACACTCTCTCTCCCACCTCCACACACACACACACTCTCCCCCCACCTCCACACACACACACACACACACACACACACACACACTCTCTCTCTCCCCCACCTCCACACACACACAGTCTCTCTCTGCCCCACCTCCACACACACACACACTCTCTCTCTCCCCCACCTCCACGCACACACACACACACACACTCTCTCCCCCACCTCCACACACACACATAAACTCTCTCCCCCACCTCCACACACACACACTCTCTCTCTCTCCCCCCACCTCCACACACACACACACACACACA
>NC_081379.1:42765483-42767983 GCF_030684315.1 Stegostoma tigrinum
CATCTCCACACACACACACACACACACACACACACACACACTCTCTCTCCCCTCCACCACCACACACACACACACACACACACTCTCCCCCACCTCCACACACACACCCTCTCCCCCACCTCCACACACACACACACACTCTCTCCCCTCCACCTCCACACACACACACACTCTCTCCCCTCCACACACACACACACACACACACACACAACCCCACCTCCACACACACACACACTCCCCCACCTCCACACACACACACCCTCTCCCCCACCTCCACACACACACCCTCTCCCCCACCTCCACACACACACCCTCTCCCCCACCTCCACACACACACTCTCTCCCTCACCTCCACACACAAACACTCTCTCCCCCACCTCCACACACAAACACTCTCTCCCCCACCTCCACACACACACACTCTCTCCCCCACCTCCACACACACACACACTCTCACTCCCCCCCGCCTCCACACACACACACACACACACACACACACACACACACACACACACACCCTCTCCCCCCCACGCGCATACACACACACACACTCACTCCCCCCCACACACTCTCTCTCTCTCCCCACCTCCACACACTCACCCTCTCCCCCACCTCCACACACACTCACCCTCTCCCCCACCTCCACACACACCCTCTCCCCCAACTCCACACACACCCTCTCCCCCACCTCCACACACACCATCTCCCCCAGCTCCACACACACCCTCTCCCCCAGCTCCACACACACCCTCTCCCCCAGCTCCACACACGCCCTCTCCCCCAGCTCCACACTCACCCTCTCCCCCAGCTCCACACTCACCCTCTCCCCCAGCTCCACACTCACCCTCTCCCCCAGCTCCACACACACAACACACACTCCCCCACCACCACACACACACACTCCCCCACCACCACACACACACTCACTCCCCCACCTCCACACACACACACTCCCCCACCTCCACACACACACACACACTCCCCCACCTCTACACACACACACTCCCCCACCTCTACACACACACACACACTCCCCCACCTCCACACACACACACACACTCCCCCACCTCCACACACACACACACACTCCCCCACCTCCACACACACTCCCCCACCTCCACACACACTCCCCCACCTCCACACACACACACACTCCCCCACCTCCACACACACACACACTCCCCCACCTCCACACACACACACACTCCCCCACCTCCACACACACACACACTCCCCCACCTCCACACACACACACTCCCCCACCTCCACACACACACTCCCCCACCTCCACACACACACACTCTCACTCCCCCCCGCGTCCACACACACACAGTCTCTCTCCCCCACCTCCACACAAACACACACACACACACACACACACACACACTCTCCCCCCCACCACCTCCACACAGACACAGTCTCTTTCTCCCCCAACTCCACACACACACACACACTCTCTCTCCCCCACCTCCACACACACACACACTCTCTCTCTCCCCCACCTACACACACACACACACACACACACACACACACACACACACACACACACACACACTCCCCCCCCCCCCACCTCCACACAGACACAGTCTCTTTCCCCCATCTCCACACACACAGACACACTCTCTCTCCCCGCCACCTCCACACACACACACACTCTCTCCCCCACCTCCACACACACACACCCCCTCTCCACCCCCCACGCGCACACACACACACTCACTACCCCCCACACACTCTCTCCCTTCCCCCCCACCCCCACATACACACACTTTCACTTCCCCCCACACACACACTCTCTCTCCCCCACACTCTCTCTCTCCCCCACCTCCACACACACACACACTCTCTCTCTCCCCCACCTCCACACACACACACACACTCTCTCTCTCCCCCACCTCCACACACACACACACACACACACACACACACACACACACAGTCTCTCTCCCCCCCACCTCCACGCACACACACTCTCTCTCCCCCACCTCCACACACACACACTCTCTCTCTTTCTCTCCCTCACCTCCACACACACACACACACACACGCACACACAGTCTCTCTCCCCCACCACCACACACAGTCTCTCTCCCCCACCTACACACACACACAAACACACACACACACTCTCTCTCTCTCCCCCACCTCCACACACACACACTCCCTCTCCCCCACCATAACACACACACACACACACACACACACACACACACACACACACACACTCTCTCTCCCCCCAACTCCACACACACACCCTCTCTCTCTCCCCCACCTCCACACACACACACACACTCTCTCTCCCCCACACTCTCTCTCTCCCCCACCTCCACACACACACACTCTCTCTCTCCCCC
This sequence comes from Stegostoma tigrinum, assembly GCF_030684315.1. Taxonomy (NCBI): domain Eukaryota; kingdom Metazoa; phylum Chordata; class Chondrichthyes; order Orectolobiformes; family Stegostomatidae; genus Stegostoma; species Stegostoma tigrinum. The sequence continues at coordinate 42,767,841 of NC_081379.1, forward strand.
ACCTCCACACACACACACTCTCTCTCTCCCCCACACTCTCTCTCTCCCCCACCTCCACACACACACACTCTCTCTCTCCCCCACACTCTCTCTCTCCCCCACCTCCACACACACACACACTCTCTCTCTCCCCCACCTACACG
>NC_081379.1:45258403-45260903 GCF_030684315.1 Stegostoma tigrinum
AGAGTGAGAGTGTGTGTGTGTTGGGGAGGGACAGAGAGAGATTGTGCGTGTGGATGTGGGAGAGGGTGAGAGAGACTGTGTGTGTGTGTGTATGTTGGTGTGGGAGTGAGAGAGAGTTTGTGTGTGTGTGTGTGTGTGTGTGTGGGTGTGGGAGAAAGAGACATTGTATGTGGGTATGGGAGAAAGAGAGAGAGATTGTGTGTGTGCGTGTGTGTGTGTGTATTTGTGTATTTGTGTGTGTGTGTGTGTGTGTATTTGTGTGTGTGTGTTTCTGAGTGTGTGTGTGTGTATTTGTGTGTGCGCAGGTGTGGAGGGAGACAGTGAGATTTTGTACGTGTTTGTGTGTGTTGGAGGGGGAGGGAGAGAGAGATTGTGTGTGTGTGTGTGAAAGAGAGATTGTGTATGTGTATGTGGGAGAGAGAGAGAGATTGTGTGTGTGTGTGTTTTTGTGTGTGTGTGTGTGTGTGTGTGTGTGTGTACGCGCACGTGTGCATGCGAGTGTCTCTAAGGGAGAGGGTGAGAGTGTCTGTGTGTCGGGGAGGGAGAGAGAGACTGTGTGTGTGCATGTATGTTGGTATGGGAGGTAGAGAGAGTTTGTGTTTGTGTGTGGGTGTGGGAGAGAGAGAGATTGTGTGTGTGTGTGTGTGTGTGTGTGTGTGTGTGTGTGAGAAGGAGAGATTGTGTGTGTGTGTGGTTGTGTAGTGGGGGAAGAGAGCGAGATTCTGTGTGAATGTGGGAGAGAGAGAGATTGAGTGTGTGTGAGAGAGACAGAGAGATTGTGCGAGTGGGTGTGTGTATGTGTGTGTGTGTGTGTGTGCGTGTGGGTGTGTGTGTGTGTTTGTATGTGTGTGTGTGTGAGAGTGTGGGTGTGTGTCTGTGTGAGACAGACAGATTGTGTGTGTGTCTGTTTGTGAGTGAGTGTGTGTGTGTACGGGAGAGAGAGAGATTTGTGTGTGTGTGTCCGTGTGTGTGTGAGAGAGAGAGAGAGATAAATTGTTTGTGTGTCTGTGTATGTATGGAAGAGAGAGGATTGTGTGTGTATGTCTGTAGGGGAGAGAAGTTTGTGTGTGTGTGTGTGTGTGTCTGTGTGTGTGTGTGTGTGTGTGTGTGAGAGAGAGAGAGACAGAGAGTGTGGGTGTGTGTATTTGTGTGCGTGGGGGTGGAAAGTGACAGAGAGATTGTGTGTGTGGGGGTGTTGGGGTTAGGAGTGGGGGGCGCAATTCTGTGTGTGTGTGTTGGGGGGGCAGATAGTGTAGAGAGAGATTGTGTGTGTGTGTGTGTGTGTGTGTGTGTGTGTGTGTGTGTGTGAGAGAGAGACAGAGTTTGTGTGTGTATGGGAGAGGGAGAGAGATTGTGTGTGTGTGTGTGTGTGTGTGTGTGTGTGTGTGTGTGTGTGGGAGAGGGAGAGAGATTGTGTGTGTGTGGGAGAGACAGAGTTTGTGTGTGTATGGATGTGGGAGAGAGAGAGATTGAGTGTGTGTGTGGGAGAGAGAGAGAGATTGTGTGTGTGTGTGTGTGTATGTCGGGGAGGGAGAGAGAGAGATTGGGTGTGGGAGAGAAAGACAGAGAGACTGTGCATGCATGTTGGTGTGGGAGAGAGAGTTTGTGTGTGTGTGTGGGTGTGGGTGAAAGAGACATTGTACGTGGGTGTGGGAGAAGGAGAGAGAGAGATTGTTTGTGTGTGTGTGTGTGTGTGTCGGGGAGGGAGAGAGAAAGAATCTGTGTGTGTGTGTGTCTGTGCGAGTGGGTGTGAGGGAGAGAGTGAGATTGTGTGTCTGCGTGGGAGAGGGAGAGATTGTGTGCATATGTGTGTGTGTGTGTGTGTGTGGGATCGAGACAGATTGTGAGTGAGAGTGTGCGAGAGAGAGGCAGAGAGATTGTATGTGTGTGTGTTTGTGTGTGTGTGTGTATGGATGTGTGTGTGAGAGAGAGAGAGAGACAGATTGTTTGTTTGTTCGTTTGTGTGTGTGTATGTGTATGGGAGAGAGAGATTTGTGTGTGTGTGTGTGTGTGTGTGTTTGTGAGACAGAGAGAGGCAGAGAGAGAGTGTGTGTGTGTGTGTGGGTGTGGGAGAGAGAGAGATTGAGTTTGTGGGAGAGAGAGAGAGAGATTGTGTGTGTGTGGACATGGGAGACACAGAGAGAGAATGTGCATGTGTGTGTGCACGTAGGATGGAGAAAGAGAGACTGTGCGTGTGTGTGAGTGCGTGTGGGAGAGAGAAAGAGAGTGTGTAAGTGTGTAGGGGGGAGATGGTGTAGAGGGAGAGATTGTGTGTGTCTGTGTGTGTGTGTGTGTGTGTGTGTGTGTGTGTGTGTGTGTGTGTGTGTGTGTGTGTGTGTGTGAGAGAGAGAGAGAGATTGTGGGAGAGAGAGATTGTGTATGTAAGTATGGGAGAGAGACAGGGAGATTGTGTGTGTGTGAGAGATAATGGGAACTGCAGATGCTGAAGAATCCAAGATAATAAAGTGTGAAGCTGGATGAACACAGCAGGCCAAGCAGC
>NC_081379.1:45265903-45270903 GCF_030684315.1 Stegostoma tigrinum
GTGAATGTGGGAGAGAGAGAGAGATCAAGTGTGTGTGAGAGAGACAGAGAGAGTGGGTGTGTGTATTTGTGTGTGTGTGTGTGGGTGTGTGTCTGTGTGAGACAGACAGATTGTGTGTGTGTATGTACAGGAGAGAGAGAGATTTGTGTGTGTGTGTCCGTGTGTGTGAAACTGAGAGAGAGAGAGAGACAAATTGTTTGTTTGTTTGTGTGTCTGTGTATGTATGGAAGAGAGAGAATTGTGTGTGTATGTCTGTAGGGGAGAGAGAGGTTTGTGTGTGTGTGTGTGTGTGAGAGAGAGACAGAGACTGTGGGTGTATGCATTTGTGTGCATGGGGGTGGAGAGTGACAGAGAGATTGGGTGTGTGGGGGTGTTGGGGTTAGGAGTCGGGGGGCGCAATTCTGTGTGTGTGTGTGTGTGTGTGTGTGTGTGTGTGTGTGTGTGTGTGTGTGTGTTGGGGGGGCAGATGGTGTAGAGAGAGATTTTGTGTGTGCGTGTGTGGGAGAGACAGAGTTTGTGTGTGTATGGATGTGGGAGAGAGAGAGATTGTGTGTGTGTGTGTGGGAGAGGGAGAGAGATTGTGTGTGTGTGTGAGACAGATTGTGTGTGTGTGTGTGTGTGTGTGTGTGTGTGTGTGTGGGATCGAGACAGATGGTGAGTAACAGTGTGCGAGAGAGAGACAGAGAGATTGGATGTGTGTGTGTATGGATGTGTGTGAGAGAGAGAGAGAGAGAGAGATTGTTTTCTTGTGTGTGTGTATGTGCATGGGAGAGAGAGATTTGTGTGTGTGTGTGTGTGTGTGTTTGCATGTGTGTTTGCATGTGTGTGTGTGTGTGTGTTTGCATTGTGTGTGTGTGTGTGTGTGTGTGTGTGAGAGAGAGAGAGAGATTCTGTGTGTGTGTGTGGGTGGGTGGTTGTGGGAGCGAGAGAGATTCTGTGTGTGTGTCTGTGTGTATTTGTGAGTGTGTGTGTGGGTTTGGAGAGAGACAGAGAGATTGTGTGTGTTCATGTGTGTGGAAGGGGGAGAGAGAAAGATTGTGTGTGTGAGGGAGAGAGAGATTGTGTGTGTGTGTGTGTGTGTGTGTGTGGGGGGGGGGGTGTGGGTGGGCGTGGGAGCGAAAGAAAGATTGTGTATGTTTTTGTGTGTGTGGGAGAGAGAGAGAGACTGTGTGTGTGTGTGTGTGTGTGTGTGTGTGTGTGTGTGTGTGTGTGTGTGTGTGTGTGTGTGTGTGGGGTGGGCGTGGGAGCGAAAGAAAGATTGTGTATGTGTCTGTGTGTGTGTGAGGGAGAGAGAGATTGTGTGTGTGAGTGTTTGTGTGTCGGGGAGGAAGAGAGAAAGAGTGTGTATGTGTGGGGGAGAGAGAGAGAGAGATTGTGTGTTTGCGTGTATGTTGGTGTGGGAGAGAGAGTTTGTGTGAGCGTTTGGGTGTGGGAGAAAGAGACATTGTATGTGGGTGTGGGAGAAGGAGAGAGAGAGATTGTGTGTGTGTGTCGGGGAGGGAGAGAGAAAGATGTGTTTGTGAGTGTGTGTGTGTACTTGTGTGTGTGTGTGTGTGTGTGTGTGTGTGTGTGTGTGTGGAGTGAGAGTGAGATTGTGTGTGTGTGTGTTTGTGTGTGTGAGGGGGAGGGAGAGAGAGATCGTGTGTGTATGCGTGTGTGTGTGAGAGAAGGAGAGAGAGAGGAGTGAGAGAGGAAGATTGTACGTGTGTATGTGTGTGTAAGAGAGAGAGAGATTGTGTGTGTGTATGTGTGAGAGTGTGGGAGGGAGACAGAGAGATTGTGTGGGGGTGTCGGAGAGAGAGAGAGAGATTGTGTGTGTATGTGTGAGTGGGAGTTTTTTGGGAGAGAGAGAGTTTGTGTCTGTGCATCTGTATTGGTGTGGGAGAGGGAGAGATTTTACCTATGTGTGAGGGTGTGGGAGAAAGAGACATTTTATGTGTGTGTGTGTGTGTGTGTGTGTGTGTGTGTGTGTGTGTGTGTGTGTGTGTGTGTGTGTGTGTCGAGTTGGGAGAGAAAGATTCTGTGTGTGCAAGTGTGTGTGTGGGAGAGAGAGAGATTGTGTGTGTGAGTGTGGGAGAAAGAGACAGAGAGATTGTGTGTGTGTGTGTGTGTGTGTGTGTGTGTGTGTGCGTGTGTGTGTGTGAGAGAGAGAGATCGTGTGTGAGCGTGTGTGTGGGAGAGAGAGAGAGATTATGCATGTGTGGGAGAGTGCAAAAGATTGTGTGTGTTTGTGTGTGTGTGTGGTGTGTACATTCTGTGTGTAAGTGTGTGGGGGGGCGATGGTGTAGAGGGAGAGATTGTGTGTGTGGATGTGGGAGAGAGAGAGAGATTGTGTGTCTGAGTGTAGGAGAGAGACAGAGAGATTGTGTGAGTGTGTGTTTCTGAGTGTGTGAGAGAGAGAGAGATTGTGTGTGGGAGAGATTATGTGTGTGTGGGAGAGTGCGAAAGATTGCTTATGTGTGTGTGTGTGTGTGAGAGAGAGTGTGTGGGTGTGGGAGAGAGAGAAGGAGATTGAGTGTGTGGCAGAGAGAAAGATTGTGTGTGTGTGTGTGTGTGTGTGTGTGTGTGTGTGTGTGTGTGTGTGTGTGTGTGTGTTGGGGTGTGGTGGGGGGTGGGTACATTCTGTGTGTAAGTGTGTAAGGGAGGAGATTGTGTGTGTGTGTATGTGTGTGTGTGGGAGAGAGAGAGATTGTGTGTGAGAGTGTGGGAGAACGAGACAGAGAGATCGGGTGTGTGTGTGTGGGAGAGAGAGAGTATGCACGTGTGGGAGAGTCGAAAGATTGTGTGCGTGCGTGTGTGTGTGTGTGTGAGAGAGAGGGAGAGAGGTTGAGTGTGTGGGAGAGAGAAAGATTGTGTGTGTGTGTGTGTGTGTGTGTGTGTGTGTGTGTGGGTGTGGGTGTGGTGGGGGGTGGGTACATTCTGTGTGTAAGTTTGTGGGGGGAAGATGGTGTAGAGGGAGAGATTGTGTGTGTGGATGTGGGTGAGAGAGATTGTGTGTGTGTGAGTGTGGGAGAGAGAGACAGAGAGATTTCGTGTGTGTGTGTGCGTGTGATTGAGAGAGGAGAGAGAGATTGTACGTGTGTGTATGTGTTGGGAGTGTGGTGGGGTGTGGGTACATTCTGTGTATAAGTGTGTGGTGAGGGAGATGGTGTAGAGGGAGAGATTGTGTGTGTGAGTGTGGGAGAGAGAGAGAGATTTTGTGTGAGTGTTTGTGAGTGTGTGTGTATTTGTGTGGAGAGAGACAGAGAGATTGTGTGTGTGTTTGTGTGTGTGGGAGAGAGAGACTGTGTGTGTGTGCGTGTGTGGGTGTGGACAACAGAGATTGTGTGTGTGTGTGTGTGTGTGTGTGTGTGTGAGAGAGAGAAAGAGAGATTTTGTGTGTGTGGGTGTGTAGGGGGGGAGAGAGTGAGATTCTGTGTGAGTGTGAGAGAGAGAGATCGAGTGTGTGTGAGAGAGGCAGAGAGATTGTGTGTGTGTGTGTGTGTGTGTGTGTGTGTGTGTGTGTGTGTGTGTAAAAGTGTGTGTGTGTGGGTGGGCGTGGGAGCGAAAGAAAGATTGTGTACGTGTTTGTGTGCGTGTGAGGGGGAGGGAGAGAGAGAGCTCGTGTGTGTATGTGTGTGGGGGGGGAGAGTGAAAGATTGTGTGTGTGTGTATGTACATGCGAGTGCCTCTGAGGGAGAGTGTGTGTGTGTGTGTATGTGTGTGTGTGTGTGTGTGTGTGTGTGTGTGTGTGTGTTTCAGGGAGGGAGAGAGAGAGATTGTGTGTGTGGGTGTGGGGGAGAGAGAGAGAGAGAGAGACTGTATGTGTGCATGTATGTTGGTGTGGGAGAGAGAGAGAGTTTGTGTCTGTGTGTGTGCGTGTGTGTGTGTGTGTGAGAGAGAGAGAGAGAGAGAGAGAGAGCGAGATTGTGTGTGTGTGTGTGTGTGTGTGTGTCGGGGAGGGAGAGAGAAGGAATGTGTGTGTGTGCATGTGTCCGTGCGAGTGTGTGTAAGGGAGAGAGTGAGATTGTGTGTGTGTCTGTGAGGGAGAGGGAGAGATTGTGTGCATGTGTGTGTGTGTGTGTGTGTGTGTGTGTGTGTGTGGGAGAGACAGACAGAAAGTTTGTGTGTGCGTGTGGGTGTGGGAGAAAGAGACATTGTATGTGGGTGTGGGAGAAGGAGAGAGAGAGAGATTGTGTGTGTGTTTGTGTGTGTGTGTGTGTGTGTGTTTGTGAGCGTGTGTGTGTGTATTTGTGTGTGTGTGAGAGAGATCATGTGTGAGCGTGTGTGTGGGAGAGAGACAGATTATGCATGTGTGGGAGAGTGCGAAAGATTGTGTGTGTGTGAGAGAGAGAGAGAGATTGAGTGTGTGGGACAGAGAAAGATATTGTGTGTGTGTGTTTGTGAGCGTGTGTGTGTGTATTTGTGTGTGTGAGAGAGAGATCATGTGTGAGCGTGTGTGTGGGAGAGAGACAGATTATACATGTGTGGGAGAGTGCGAAAGATTGTGTGTGTGTGAGAGAGAGAGAGAGAGAGATTGATTGTGTGGGACAGAGAAAGATCGTGTGTGTGTGTGTGTGTGTGTGTGTGTGTGTGTGTGTGATGGGCGGTGGGTACATTCTGTGTGTAAGTGTGTGGGGGGGGCGATGGTGTAGAGGGAGAGATTGTGTGTGTGGATGTGGGAGAGAGACAGAGAGATTGTGTGAGTGTGTGTTTGTGAGTGTGAGAGAGAGAGATTGTGTGTGAGCATGTGTGTGGGAGAGAGAGATTATGCGTGTGTGGGAGAGTGCGAAAGATTGTGTGTGTATGTGTGTGTGTGTGTGTGGGAGAGAGAGTGTGTGTGTTTGGGTGTGGGAGAGAGAGAGAGATTGAATGTGTGGCAGGGAGAAAGATTGTGTGTGTGTGTGTGTGTGTGTGTGTGTGTGTGTGTGTTGGGGTGTGGTGGGGGTGGGTACATTCTGTGTGTAAGTGTAGGGGAGGAGATGGTGCAGAGGGAGAGATTGTGTGTATGTGTGTGTATA